>NC_139833.1:13286250-13313750 GCF_963691815.1 Echiichthys vipera
TATGCCATATATTATATGACACCTTTATGTAGTATTCTTTTTAGTACATTTTGGCACTTGCACACTCATGTATAAGCATGTCTTTGATTCGCAGTGTATGTGTAGGAACTGACTTTGTCTGGCTGTCTTCATGATCTCACGTTGCAGTGTTAACACCACATGGAGACGAGAGGAGGTGTGACAGTTTCCATGGTGACATGTGACTCTCAGCGCAGGAAAATCCACCCATCTATCTGCCTTACTGTCACACGTCGTCTATCTATCTAGTATCTATTTGTCTGTCTTTCTATGTTTAAGCTGTGTTATAATGGCGAGACCTACCTTTGTGCATTCCAGTGTATTTGTCCTTAATCACAGTTAGCTCATAGATTTTGCCAAACTGCTCAAAGATAGGCTTGAGGTCCTTCTCTTCCAGATTCCGGGGAATCTGCCCCACGAACAGCTTGATGGCGTCGGCCTCCTTCATCAGGACAGTGGAGAGGAGGACTGGGTACTGCAGGGGCCGAGGGGCAAATAGATCAGGAGCAGGTATCTCTGGAGAGGAGCAACCGATGCTGGATGAGTCTTTGGGTCAAAGTTGGAGAAGTGGACAATATAACAATAATAATCACAATAATAAAATAGGTTTTATTTCATATCCATTTCATGACTGTGGAATAATTAATACATTATTAAAACACTTTATAGACTTTAAAACTGATATCACAATAATATTTGTAGTGTTCCCTCAGGCGCTCATAATATGTAATTTATTTATTTTTCTTACAACTACGCATATGTTAACACTAGGAATACAAATAATATCCACATAAATTAATTATAAAATGTCTTATTTGAATATGCTTTTAGGCTATAAAATGTGTGCTCCAATTATGTAAATAAATTACCAGATTATTTGCGTGATAATTTTGAGTATTTATTGCCCACGCCTGATGACAAAGGGCTCCAGTAGCTTCTGGTAAAACAATTATGCAAATGATAATTAGCCAATCAAAAAACAATAACGGGACTTTTTCCCTCCTCAATTAAATATATATCTATAAATCGAAAATATGTGTAAGCATTCATTACCTTTTTGATGAATAAACAGCGTTCAGGATCCCCTAGACGTAAAAGAGAGGAAACAGTGTGATTGGGGGTAAATCATTGCAATAGAGCGGGTTTCTTTGTTTAGCCAGCTGTAGGTTACAGCATACACACGGATGTCATGGGGCTCCCTTTGCTCTTTGTCCATCCCCCCTCAATGTACACATACACATACACACACACGCGCGCACACACACGCGCACACGCACACACAGAACAAAACAACAGTGGGTAAATATACACGCTACATACATCAAAGCTCTTACCGTGTTCAGATGATGTTTATGGGGCAGAGTGTTGATCAGAAATGAAAGAGGGATGCTCTCTGTCGGGTCCCCGTTGTTGTCCTCACCGCTCTCTCTCTCCGTCCCGTCCTCCTTCTTCCTCCCCTCTCTCTGGATGCTCTCCGCTCTTTGTGCCTGCCTCTTCTCCACCTCCTCCTCCTCCTCCTCCTCTTCTTCGGTGTACAGATACTAGCGGCTGAGTTTTTACAAAAAAACCCCGGTGTTCCCGGTCTGGAGGTCTGGAGGTGGTAGTCCTAGTAGCAGGTGAGTCCAAATCAAAGCTTGTCACCGCCGGCCCCACTCAAACGTACAACCAACCTCTCTCGACTCTCAAAATCCAGAGTTAACGTTAGTTTTCACTTTCACCCGGGCTCAACTCTTAATTCCTATTTAATTACAAAGTGATAACAGGCTAAACCAGCCGCTTAAATTCGGGTAACATCCAACAGTTTACACTTGCCTCGTCTCTTGAGACTTTTTTTTAATTTTTAGCCTTGCCGTTTCTTTCCCCAACCGTTAATGGAGGCTATTCTTACCTACTATTTTCTGTGCTCTTGTTGCGTCTCACCCCTCCAACGGCTGGATGGCTTTTCACGTTCCTCGCCGGTATCTCCTCTTTACTCTCTTTCTCTCTCCCTCCCTCCCCCTCCTCCTCTCACCGAAGCGGTTGCTAGCTTGTGACGTAACTGCCAGAGACCGTCAACAAAAACGCCTGCCTCAAACACACGAAAAAAACAAATAAAACGAGCCCTTACTGACCAACTCACATTTATATTTCCATTAATTACTCACAGATAGACCTACTATTTTTTATATCATTTTTATATCATTTTAATCATGTTTTTAAACTCTTATCCCGAGCGACGGTTTGCGGGTGGAGCTTTTGCAACACGTTGCCTAGGCGACACCGTGCGCAGAGCCGCCTATTGTTCTAGCCCGCGAGCCCTGGCCTTGGTGCTGAAACGATGCTTCTTGACGTGAAGCCGAAGCGCGCCGCCGCTCGCTGACGTGCACGGAGTCACGACTATATACTACAGCTGTTCACGCCCGAGTCTGAAATCACGCTCACACCCACTCAAAGTAAAACATGTTTGATAGAGAGAAGGAGAGATAGCTCGGGGTTGGAGTTGGCCTACTTTACAGCCTGTACATTGGAAAAAACGGGGCTATTTCACTGAGATGTAGGCCTGTATAAAGACACGAATCGTCTAATAGGGAATGCTAAACAAACAAACAGCCACCTGACACCATTTGTGTTGTTATCTATATGTGCGAGCGTGCAGCAGAGAGTATAGTGAAGGGGAGAGATTGACTGAAAAGAGAGTCATAGGGTTCATGGTAATTTACTCCAAAAGGTCACCATCTGCCTGCCTTGCCTCGTGCCCTCTGTGAGCCAGAAGCCCCCGCCACATTAATCCACCATATATAGAATACACCCCTCCCACACACGCACTTGCATGTATACCATGACCACACTAGGGGCTTTCTTACAAGAACAGCACCGGCAGAGGAGACACGCAGCGCCCTGGGGTTGTGAACGGTGTGCAGGCAGCGGGCAGCACGCCACCGGAGCTGTTCAAACCTCTCTGCACGATGGAGAAGAAACGGCTTAAACGCACGCAAGTTCAAGAGCATGCTGAGGAGGGAACACTTTATGTCCCTCAGCTTTTTTTCTGTGTGTCTAACCAAAGCAGAATACATTTAGGCTGAAGTTTCAGATTGGTCTGTCCAACAGTTTTTAACTTTTGTTAGTTTTAAAAGATATTTTATGTCAATATCACTCCTCTGGGCCTATGCATGAAAAATACTGCCATTCTCCAAAATACAAAAGGCTAAAGGCTCCAGAGATGTCTAGAAAAACCTTAGAAATCCTAGTAGGGCCTTTGCTATCATTAAGGACACAGAGGGCAATATTACCTGGGGAAAGTTCACATACTATCATTTAAAACCTGCACATGATTGATAATGTATATGCAGATTGTAGTATTTTTATACTCGCTATATCCAAATGTGATTGACTCTGCTGGGCCTGTCCACTGGTACTCCAGCATCCAACCCTCCCACTCTTGCAACTGCACATTATACTTGCCTCTTATACCTTTTATAGCTCTCCATGATTTAAGAAATTCTCAGTCGACTAACACTTGCACGTTTTTTGACGAATTTGATCGACAAAACTGCGTTTCTCCACAACTAATCATGCAAAAGCACCACTTTATATGTTGTGTTTACCAAAGATTTGCTCATATGTTTCTTGGAAATAAGTCATTCAGCATGAAAAAAAGCATAAAAAACTAATTGACTAAAGGGGGGGCAAACTTTTTAACTGAACAAAGTTGCTATATCCTTTAAACCTTCAAACTCTTCTGTCCTGCTTTTACTCTTTTTTATCCTTGGTTCTACTCAACTCACCACTACATTTACACATCAGGCATTAAGACTTATCTGACATTTTAACTTGGCAAAGAACGCTTTTTCGTATTGTGCACTGTTGGCTTAGACATAATGAACTAGATTTTGAAATGATGCCTTCGTATCAGACATTGAAACACCATATTTTAAACAAAAGAATCTTCATGTTTATTCGTGAACTTCAGGCCCTATAAGTTTTTTATTGCGGTATTAATAGACTGTACACATTCTCATTTGATTACTGATCTAACTGATTTATGGTGCTATTTTGGTTAAGTAACAGATTATATACCTCAAGAGATTTCCTGGTGAAATAATTAAATACATTATAATAATCAAGCAAAGCCTTTCTCATTCAACATTTTGACAAAGAATAACCCTATTCTTATTTAAAAAGAAACAACTAGCCACAATGCAGACTTGACATCAAAGACACTTACTCTGTAGGCCACTTATTTCTCTGTAGGCCACTGTATGAGACTCAACAGCGCCATCGTCTGGAGCAAACTGGCTACAATCACTGTGCAAAAGTAAACACGACACACCTCTTCATTTCTGTGTTGTTTTATTTAAAATGAAGCTTTGAGATAATATTTTTTCCACACTGCTTTTTGTTCTTGCATGATAAAAAAAAATGTCTGTGTATAAAGAATAACAATCTTATAAACTCTGGTGGTAACAGAAAATTTGCTACAGCTTCTTAAACAAAATAAATTACATGTTCTTTAGATAATAGATAAATTACTATCCTTTTTATATAAAAAGTAATTTTTACTACGAGGGATTAGAGACAATGACGCATTCAAAGCCAAGATCGCAAAGCAAAACCATACACACACACACATGAACACTCATACATGAACACACACACATGAACACACACACACACACACACACACACACACACACACACACACACACACACACACACACACACACACACACACGCATAAAAAAACTCACAAGTACAACAAAGTCACTGATTCTCTTGTCAAATGCAAAATAGTTATATGACAGTTAGATGTGAATAAATGCAGTCGACAACAACACTTCTAATAACTCTACATAAGCGCCTACAATGTTCAAAGAAATGATCGACATTAAAACATATCTGACAAATATACAGACTCCTCACCTTTGAGTGGGCAGGGTGTAATGTGTGTGTGTGTGTCTTCATGGGAGGTGTGGGAAGAGAAAAAGCGCAAAGTAAAAACTGTTTTTATATCAGAGTAAGAGAGAAAAAAAGCATAGAGTACTTACACACATATACAGAGTTTTTTTTTACTTCCAGGTCAAAGCAGAATGATTGCATTTTAACCGTATCATAAGCTAACTTATTATAAGACTACTGTTAAGAAAGCAGCTTTCTCAGTCTACATGAGGTTTCCTAATTATGGCTTCACTGGCGCTCATAGAACAGATTCCTTGTCTCCTCCCAAGAAGGTGACAATGGATGCAAGAAGATACTGAGATGTGGTGAGGAAACAGGTAAAGATGTAATTTAATGCCTCTGTGCAGTTGTCATGGTGCTGTTATCATGGAATTGCAAAATTAGATAAGTCAGGAGCGAATCGTTCTACATTTCCACACCTGTGCATCACCAATATATTCTATATTATGCTCCTTCATTAAGATGAACACGGGTACTGTAGTTTATTTTGAGTCAATCCCACATATACCATACTTGTGTTATAAATACTAACATGTGTTAATGCGCAGCTGAAAATAGTCCCCAATCAATGCACTATTCTTTCTTGTTTAAGTGACATTTGCAACAAACTAACAGTGTCCAGCTATTTTAGTAAATTATTGACCATTACAAAAAATGAAACTGTATATTTGTGATCAGACTAATACACTTGGTTTGGTCGATTTTTGACAAGAATAAAAGCAGCGAACAGCACTTGTCACTTGATGAGTTCATTTTTTTTGTCTGATAGAGAGCAGCATCATCTTTAGTGTATTAAAAACATACCTGCATCTATGAGTCATCACAACATAGCTGTGGGATTTAACACAACTCCAACAGCTCTCTTTGAAAAGACCTACATGTATATGTAACTGACATGAATAACATTTAACATCCATGTCTAATTATCCTTCTTGTTTCGGAAGAATCTCACTTCTTCTCGCTCTGAAATATTTGGTCACTAACTGCCATGGTTACCCCACTCCTTTGGTTCATCTGTCCAAATACTAAAAAAATAAGAGGACGCTTAAGGAAATTTGTTTTGGCAAACAGAAAAAGACGTATTAGTGAGATCCTTCTGTCTTAGTTGGGGGTCTGCGCAGTAGATCTATTCCAGTAGATCTTCAGAACACGTTGTACGACAGTATACACAGTTTATCTAGCACACATGGTAATTATTCGTTCAGCACGTTTCTTTTCATAATTAGTGGTATGCATGTCTGATTTGATCTGTTTTAAGATCCCAGAGATTAAAGAGAATCTTAATTTTTTTTAATTTGCTGTTTAAACACAGCTGTGTCCTCAGTGAACACCTTCAATTATAATCTCTCAGCCTTAGAAATCAGCCTCCAAGAGTTGAAATCCCAGCAAATGCATCACTCAGCCCTGTGTGACACATTATGAACTTGATAAAGCTAATGCACAAAGTAAACAGATGCGATCTCAGTGGAATAAGCGGTTCTAAAAGACAGTATGAAATCACGTACAGAGAACTGGGAAAAGGAACCAGATGATTTCACAGTGTTTTACCTGAAGAATCAGGGGAAAATAGCTAAATGTTATCTGACGGCCACCACAAGGATTACGTTTTCTCTGGGCTGCTCATTTCTACAGACTTCTCTTTTCAGGCGTGATCAGCCGTTTCTGACCTAATCCTTGACTTCTCGCACACCTGGGCTGTCCGTACGATTGGCCGGTCAGTGCCTCTTGGCACGCTGAGCACTCTGGGTACACGATGCACAGCAGGCGGTCTTGTAATAGGAGTAGACACACAGCCTGGCCTGAACCACCATCACGCAGTTGTGACGTCGGTCCCGGCAGTTTTCATCTGTGAACAGAGAGGAGGAGTAGAGAGAGGTTAGTGTTGCTGAAGAAAAACACACACTTGAACACAACACCATCAAACAACCTTGCCCACCTGAGACTTGTGGACTGCAGGGTATTGTGTTGCAGATTTGCTCCTGTTTAGGTTTGGTGTTCAAATCACATTTATGGCTATGCTTTTTGTCTGGTGTTAGACACCGTACCTCCCTCATCTGTAATCCTTTTCCACAAGACCGAGAGCACTGAGAACAAAGAGAGTTTAAATAATATGGTCATAAATTAAAATACATCAATTATTTTGTAGAATTGTCCTGACAGATTTTGTCCAATCTGTCATATCAGTTCTCTCCCCTCTGCCCTCGTCTCTCACCGCGCTCCACTCTGTTGTGAACCAGTGTGGCTCACACTCTCCCATCTCACACTCTTGGACCGCGGCAGGCTTGTCCAGATGAGCGCACTCACTGGCTGGTGCGATAGTGAAATCATTCCCCATCTTCTTGACACAAATGATGTCTCGTCGCTGAGTTCCATTCCCACATGGGACATTACACTGGAAAAAGAGGAAACATCTCTAAACTGAGAAAACAGTAGCTATCGCCCTTTGCCCTTCTACTTCAAAAACAAACATACAAAACAACAAACAACATACAAAACCATTATAAAGGTTAGGGCTACATAAAGTATTAAATAAATAGATCAATAAAATTGTCTAGAAGCTAAAAGAAACAATGTTGGTCATTAAACAGCAATGTATTTATAGTCATACAAATGGAAACAAACCAAAACGCATAAAACCAAAAACACATTTTGAAATGACTTGCAGTGAAAACATGGACAAATGCTGTCCTTTATAAGTATTTTCTGTTTCATTCCTTTTTAATTTCCTCCATCCTACCTGTGACCAAGGGCTGCTGTACCACATGGTTGTAGGCACACAGGGACCCCCGTTGCAGGCCTTCATCTCTGCCGGTTTGTCCCCAACACAGTCCCCTCCTCCTCCACCCTCTCTGACCCCTCCTCGAGTCAGACACACCACCTCCCTCCTCTGCACCCCGGGGCCACACTGTGCCGAACACTGAGCGACAAAGTGGAAGATCATGTTGAGGATTTCTGTTAAGTGCTGTTAAGTGGATGTTTTCTTCATTTGCCTGTGTGTGTGTGTGTGTGTGTGTGTGTGTGTGTGTGTGTGTGTGTGTGTGTGTGTGTGTGTGTGTGTGTGTGTGTGTGTGTGTGTGTGTGTGTGTGTGTGTGTGCGTGTGTGTGTGTTTGTGTGTGTGTTACTCACAGTGTTGGACCAGTCAGTGAAGTACCAGTTGGTTACACAGGGGCCCATGTTGCACTCCTCGGTTCCTTGTGGGCGAACCCTGGAGTTGCACTCCTTTTCGTTCACCACGTTACCTTGATCGCTGAGGCAGCGCACGCTCCTCGTCCTCCTCCCAACTCCGCAGTCCACCGAGCACTGTGACAAACGGAGGGGGGAAAAACAAGGATGAGTATAAACAGATGGGCATGAACCTAGAGTTGATCAAATATTGGATGTGCAGCAGAAAAACAGAAACATGTGAAAAGCAAAAAAGCTGTTGGTCGGCACTGTGTGCTTTTCTTATGATTAATATTGTTTTTCTATTTACCCAAAATGTGTAACTAATTGATTGAAAAACATAAATGAACTACAATCTTAAAAACTATTTATGCAACCCCACCCATGGCAGAGAGTCATCGGGAGTCTCTTGCTTGAAAAGAACTTAATTAATTGTATGCTGAAGGAATTTTAAAATTTACGATACAGACACAGCGCCATCATTTAAAGTACCACGCCAAAATTGAAAGGAACTCCATGACACAAGCACTCTTTCTAATTTTAACCCAACTCCACCCACTCTCTCTCTCTTTCTGTGTTATGTTTGCAGATTCTGAGACACATTTCTGGTCCTCTTTTTACTGCGTACGCAGACCCTTCAGCAGATACATTTCCCAGTTGCGTACTGGTGTTATTGACCCACCGTGCTCCAGTCGGAGCCGACCTCCCAGTGGGAGCAGAGGCCGAGCTGACACGCCTGTGCGGACTCAGGTGGGGTGAGGTTGGCACAGCGCTGCGGGTGGACCATGGTGGAGCGATTCCCGAAGCTCTGCCTGCACTGGAGCTGTCTCTGCTGCACTCCGGGGCCACAGGACACACTGCACTCTGACCATGAACTGGCCTCCCAGCTGAGAGAAACAGTGATGGAGAGACAGAGAGAGGGACACGGGGAAGTGACATTTTCACACAAATATAAGACATACTGACATGCTTTGAGATACACAACGTTCTTCAATAACATCTAACAATGTGTTTCATTATAAGATGCATTTATCAGATCAGCCCGAATCATGTATGCACACACAATGATGTCATCCATTATCTAAAAATTATGAGTTTTTAGATTTCTGTAAGCATGCCGGGTCCCTTTTTGGCTTTTTAACGTGTCATTACACCACTCTATCTTTAAATAAAGGCAATCTAAACATTTTCTCTTTCATTTATGCTTTTTAACAGAGAAAATTTGTCCATTCTGTTCGTAAAATAACTAATTAAAAAAGAAATCAACTTGTACAAGAATCAGAAATGAGTGTGTTTTTTCTGGGAATTGCCCTGATGTAGGATTAATAAAGTTCATCTTATCTTAACTTATGTTATGTTATCTTGAGACATCTAAAATATAAAACAGTCATACCGCACTGGCAGATATTTTTTGTCGTCTTAAAACCTTAAAACAAAAGACTTTAAGCGTTCAAAGTAAATGGAAAAAAAGACTTAACAGTGCAGTGTACTTATCAGCTATGAAAAATGCACCAGCTTCCAAAGAATTTTGAATCATGAAATAATATGCATGATGTTTATAGATGATCTTTTTAGGGTAACTTTGTGTTTTTGCTTACAATGGTGGGCAGGGATGTACATTACAAGGCTCCTCCTCAGGAACAGGCTTGGCTGCAGAATCACACTTCCTCTCCGGGACTTCTTCGTTTGTATGGCGGTTTATACACAGAATGACTCTGTTCTGAGAACCTACATAGAGAGAGACAGAGATGGATAGATGGACATGCAGAGCAAGAAAGACATTAATTCCATGTTTTTGTACTTGCACTTAGGGGCCACTAGGGGGAGACATCAATTTATCCAACACAATTAAGTAGGAACATTTTGAGCAATGGACTAGAAATCACACATATAGGTTATAGCAGGCATTTATGAACTCTGACCTTTGCCACAGGAGGCAGAACACTCTGTGAGTCCTCCTCTCCTCCACACGAATGGTGGCTGAGTGTCCGGTGGCAGGTCAGTGCGAGGGGGGATCCGAGCATTCCTGTTGGGTGCAGAGCCTCGAGGACGTGACCTCTCAGGTGTCCATCGGTCCGAGGAAGGGGGAGAAAACACAGAGGTGGAGGAGGAGGAGGAGGAGGAGGAGGTGGAGGAGGAGGAGGGGAACGAAGGGACCGAAATAGGAGGAGGAGGAGGAGGGTCTTCCACCGACACAGTGAGAGGACCTGGGAGAGAAGAAAAAAATAGATTGACATAAAGACAAATTAGAAAGGATAGGAAAGGTGGGCTAGAGGTGAACATTGGGAAACAGACACGTGGAGGAGAAGAGAGGAATAAAAAAAGCGATAAAGAGGTGAGAAAAAGGGGAAACCTAGAATGTTGAAATACTGAGAATAAGAGGAAGCCAGTGAGTCAAACGCTAATGATGTCATGATGAGGTCAGGGTCTCATGACAGCCAACATGTGGACCAGATAGCCTCCCATCTAGGTCATACACAAACACACAAACACACTTGCAGAATAATCCCTCCCATTTGGCCCCCAACCACACCCATCCTAACCCATAAACGCGCCAATCAGTCTCATGGTACTGTTGCATTAAGTAATTCAGAAAAAAAATATCTTGAGATGTTTGATCTAGGCTTCAATTCTGCCACTGACAAGATTGAACTTTGTGCTGAACATGACTGTTCGAAGGTCAGTGTCTCTGTGCATCTGTATAAAACATGCAGGAAACAAAGGTGTCAAAAGGGTAGTCAAACAGGAAGAGGAAAATCAGAAATCTGAAGTGCGATGGACGTACTGCGAAGGGGTGCCCTCCCTTGCTCTCGCTCCCTCGGCCTCTCTCTGGGTGTCTCCCTCTCTCTTTCCGTCACTCTCTCCCTCTCTACCTCCTTCTTATCCACTGGGAGATAAAACTCATAGTCGATGCCTGGGTTCTCCTTGTGGAAAATGATCTAGAGAGCAAAAACAGGGTAAGGAGAGAAGCAAGATGAAAAGTAGCCTACGGCAAGAAACACCAGAAAACAGCTTTACGGTTCCACGTAGAGAAATGTACTTTCAATCTTATGTCTGTAACAGTTGACTCCCTCTAAAACCACAAATTGTGGATTCTTTACATCTTTGTTTATTTAAGGATTAAAGAAATAAGACACGATGTGTTTAGTGAGTTTTGGAGGTGTTGGTAGGTGCATTTTCTAACTTTAGACAGAGCCAGGCAAGCTGTTTTACCCAATCTCTGATTCTGATACTTAAAAAAGAAGTTCAATGAGAGGTCAGGGGGAGCCAAAGAACAGCCACCAAGACCCTGGCAGGGAACCAGTGTCAGGCTCAAGGATGCATCAGCAGGGTGTATACTTGCCACTATGTGTCCTCACTGTCATTTCACAAGGCTTAACATAGCCAAGGTTATCTAACTTAATCAGCTGGAGTCCCATGACAACAACATTTGATCTGCTATTTTTTGCTAGAGATGGTGGTGTAATTCACACTGTGCTCGAGAGTGACATATCTTAACTATAGGACCGACTGACATTGGAATTGGGATAATAAGATGACTCCTGTTAACTCTGGTGAAACTTTGTCATTCAATTAACTGGAATGGCAACGAAGGGATTAAAGCGAAAGACAGACTGTAAGACCATAACATATCGTTTTTACACTTGGGATTTTATAATGTGTTATATGTAATGTGTTAACCAGTAAGCTTTAGATTTTGTTACCTTTGGACGTTCAGACTAGCTATTATCAGTCTTTATGCTATGCTAAGCTAAGCTAAAGCTAAAGTAAATAGTCTACATATATGAAATAACCACATGGTAACCACAAGCCTATTTGTGTATACTCCTGTGTGAAGTAAATACTTAATGCAAAGGCATCAATTTAATGATTTTATTGGACACAAGGATCAGCATGTAAAGCGAAATTACAAAATATTCCTATATCTACCCTATTGGATAATTAAAACCAAAACGGCGATTTTTAAATGATATTCCCTCATTAGTCTATTTCAGATAAAATTTTCTGAGTATTTTGAGTTAATGTGCTTGTTATTGTCAATTTCGACAACATAATTGTGAATTACAATATCTTGATATATGATTTTAAACGATACGATTGCATTGATAGACGAAAAATGGCCATACTGAATTAACCCCAGCCCTTTTCCATAGGTTTTTCTGTGGTCAAACTTTTGTGCCATCGGTATCAAGGCTCTAAAGATAGACTTGTGCTTCTATTTTTCTATCCAACAATTTATTTTCCAGCATGTAATGAGCAGTAAAGCCTCATTGTGCCAATGGCATGTTTATTGACTTTTAGTCTTTTTATGTCTTATTTCAAAATCCCATAAAGCCTTAAAAATGCAGGTGATTCAAGCGAAGATTAAACTTTGGATTTTGTGGATGTTTGCTATTTTTACCCCTTTCTTCCCTGTAGCTACTGGATGTAAAGCTGCAGATGACTTCTGTTCTTTAATAAGATCTTAGTCTGAGGTTAGAGCTGTTATTATTAAGCACCTGGTAGTCTCATGTGGCTCAGGCTAAGCTTAAGCATAACTCTCTTTATCCCATAATAATACTAAAATAAAGCAGCATATCTGGAAGATCTTGACAGAGAGCAGGAAAGCATAGCCTCGGGCTTACGACAATGTTATAGAGATGTGAAATAGTCGGTGTAAACACATGTCTATATGTTTGAGATTCTTATCATTACCTTAATTTGGCCTCATGTTTGCTGACAGGGCTAAAAGAAACTGTACTTACATATAGCTGTAGCTGTGTGGTGGTGGGTCCTGGAGCCCTGAGGGACTCGCCTTTCTCTTCCTCCCCTTCTGCCTGTGCTCTAGGTCGGGTGTAGGTGAAGGTAGTCCCTCCTGCCTGATACTCCCCTGGAGGGTCCACAGCCCAACGCCCGTTCACCACTGAAGCCCCTGTGCCACTCCTCATGGCTGGGGAAATGAGGGTAAAATGTTAGAAGGTCCAGCGGCAGGAATGGAGCAATATTTGGGTTAAGTTTTCTTTTCTTATTTTGACCTTGTTTAGTCTACATACTAAATTGGGGAATTCTTAGGAAAACCCCAAACAGCTCAAACAAACTCTCAGACAGACTAGCACAGACTTTGGAGTGCTGTCTCATTACCAAACAGGAGGACAAACACTCACACATACACACTTCACTGGTTCCGTATGGGCTCTAACAATAGACGCTTTATCTGCTCGGAGCCTGTGAGACCACAAAATTTACAGTTCAAGCCAACACACACGTGCTCATGGGCCAAATCTCATTCCCAAATCTGCAATTCTGAGCTGCGATTATTATTATGTAAAACATTTTTTTAAAGTGTGTGTGTGTGTGTGCGTGTGCATGACACCGTTTGTTTCTATTAGTTCTTACCCAGGTAATTAGGACTGGCTCGTCTCTCTGTGATGTTAATGAACGTAGCTCCAGGTGGCATGTCCAGGATTTTGTGGTAACCAAGGGGAACGGTGGCATTCTGGAAGCTTCCCGTCACCTTTTGACAGGAACTCTCCCGCCCACCACACACGCCACACTTGTCAATCACAGAGGCAGAGCCTAATACCCCATCGCAACCCTCGGTCTGGCAGGAGAAGAAGAAGGTGAAAAGATCTGAGTGATGGGTCAGACAATGAGGGGGGAAAAAAAGTGGGGTAGAGGACCAAGTGAGATGTGGGAGGAGGGGTGGTGACAGAGCGCAGAAAAGCTATTCCAGTGTGGTTGACATTTCACATCCACAGCCAGTGTTTACTTCACTGTTGTTTGTGTAAATTGGTAACTGTTGCTGGCCAGATTCCTGCCAGAAAGAGAAGTGGGGAATATGGGCAAAATCTGAGAGTGCAAATGAGAGAAAGAGGCAGAGAACAGAGGCCCCGAAGCAGGGTAATAAAAAAAGATTGGAGACACTCTGAATCTGAATGCCAGGATTAAATCAGCCTCCAGACTGTGAGACTTCTGGACTTTGTCAACTCCGGTTAGACAGGATGGAGTTGGGCTCAGACACCTGAAGCTACCACACATGCACATTTAAATGCACTCACCAGACATTGCCCCTCTACACACACGTCGTTGGAGCTGACATTGAAGCAGGGCGTCCCGTCTCTGACACGCTCGGCCTGACGGACATAGAAACGATAGCCAGCAGGTCTGCAGGTCAGCTCACACTGTTTCTCCGCACCAACTGCAACACAAATACGGAGTAAAGGAGTATTATTGCACGGTGTATTGTTTAAAAAGTGCGTGCGACTGTGAGATCTTCTGCAGGAGTCTGTGTAGTTTCTTTGTGCGTCTGCCTGGCGTGGAGAAGACCCAGCTGTGCGATGAATGTCTTTCCATGTGGTTTCCCCGACGGTCAGACAGCACCAGAATGATTAGCTATTTCCCCCGCTGCTCACTTCACTGCTGCACCTTCCCAGGAGATACATACCCAGGGGAGAGGTGTAAACATAAGCCTGAGGAAAGTTTGATTTATGAGAGGAACCCAATGGGCACACACAGCAGGGAAAGATGTACTTGGAAAAAGAGAACAGAAGGGAAGAATAAGAGAAAGAGAAGACAGCTTCAAGGTAAAAGAGGAAATTAAAGTCCTTCAGTACCGAGAGAATAGGCAGACAAATACACGAGCGGAGAATACAGAGGATCTCATTACAGAATGAAGGGTGGGGTGCAAGCAAAAAATGTGGAGAAAGAAGAGTGTCTGTGTGGCGAAATACAATAAGCTGGTATTAAAGAACATCTTGGAAAAGAGGCTTATTTGCTTTCCTTCCGAGTGTGAAATGAGAAGATATCAATCTTATGTCTGTAACAGTTGACTCCCTCTAAAAACACAGATTTTTTACATCTTTGTTTATATAAGGATTAAAGAATCAAGACACAATGTGTTTAGTGAGTTTTGGAGGTGTTGGTAGGTGCATTTTCTAACTTTAGACAGAGCCATGCTAGCTGTTTACCCAATCTCTGATTCTGATACTAAAAAAATGAGAGTCCGACAATGCAATAAAATAAAATGAAAAGAAACTTAAAAATAAAAGAAGGCAGAAAGACATAAAGGGATGGGTGATAAAGACAGGAAGGGACAAAGAGTGGCTCCAGTGTTCGTCATCCTCTTTGAGGTTACAGATTGGGGGCCTAACTGGGGTTAAAGGCCTTAGGCAGAGCTGGTGTGTGTGTGTGTGTGTGTGTGTGTGTGTGTGTGTGTGTGTGTGTGTGTGTGTGTGTGTGTGTGTGTGTGTGTGTGTGTGTGTGTGTGTGTGTGTGTGTGTGTGTGTGTGTGTGTGTGTCTGTGTGTGTGTGTGTGTGTGAAATAGAGCTATAAACATGAGCTTATTGCATGAGTAAGGGGTCACAGATAAGGTAACCAGGAGTTCAAAGGTTAAAAGGACAAATTCTGTGCTTCTGTAATTATGACATCTCACTGAGGTGTTATATTTCTCCGCAAAATTACGAAAGAAATGTGACCACTAACGAATTCTATATAACAGTATGACACAGTCCATAGGTGACTTGGCTGGTAACCGTAGGGTCGCTGGTTCAAGTCCCTGTCTGGACCATGTATGGAGCATGGACTGGTGGCTGGAGAGGTGCCAGTTCATCTCCTGGGCACTGCCGAGGTGCTGTTGAGCAAGGCACCGAACCCCCAACTGCTCGGGGCGCTGGTCACTGGCAGCCCCCTCGCTCTAACATCTCTCCTTAATTGCATGTATAGGTCCTGGTTGTGCATGTGTGTATTTCGGGCCTGTGTGTGTAACATGTGTAATAGTAAGAGTGAAAAAATTAAATTTCCCCGTGCGGGATAAATAAAGTAATTCTTCTTCTTCTTCTTCTTGTGGTTAAACTGCTAGCAAGTATCTTTAAAGCAGTCTGAAAAATATGCTTTCTCCCCAAAACACTGTGTTTTGTGAAATATTTTGACATTTTAAAAGTAATCAAATTGCAGTTCTGATATTGCAACAATGCCGCTTTTATATAATAACACCGAAGATTGTTTCGCCATGGAAAGATCTCCTCGCCCGCTTCAATAAGTCATCATCAGCAGGTAACCCAAAGCCGCTGCCATCTTCAAAGTCAAGATCTTAATAGGAGATAGCTGAGAACAAAGACTAAAGGTCAAATACCAGATCCCTGCTTTCACCTTGTGTGTCCAAGTATGTAGTGAAGGCAAAGTAAATCCATATGCTTTCACAAAATCTCGGTTCCTTGAAATGTCTACGTTGAAGTACAACTACGCTTCACCAGGTACAAGTCACACAAGTAAACAAACGTGAATATAACAAATCTCCAGACAGAACATTTTTATTTAGTTGGTTTCCATTTCACCAGGACACCACAGAACAGAAGGATACAAAGTATTTAAGTGGGAGGGCTAAGTGACTCAAGCATTATCTCAATGACGAAGAACGGATGTACTAGGTATGTCAATTTGCTTATAAATATATTCCGGAAATGTAGCCGTGGTCCTTCAGCATAGGTTAACATCGGCTCAGCAATAATGAAGGGAAAAGTAGCAGACTCATCAGCTTACGTTGTTGCTGGAAACATGTATGAAAATCCTGTAAAATTATCTAAAACTTCAGAAAAGTAAGTGCTTCACTAACATACAACAATATGTCATCAGCATATGCGGAAATTCTCTGATTCTCTGAGATTTAAAAAATGTGGGAACAAAATGTCTTTCATTTAGAAAAAATACATTAGTAGTTAAAAAATTAAGATGATTTTACTGTTTTTAAACAGTTTTATTTTTGTCAGACCTTAAGATGACTCGGACATTTAGCAGTTTCCTGTATTAGGATTTAGTGACAAGGACACGGCTCTTTTAAAATACTTGCTATTACAAAAGTGGGATAAAAATTGTATTTGAATTTATTTTACTAATATATTTTATAAATTTAACTGATTTTGTTGAACACATGTTGTTAGCTGCATATAACTACTGTACAATAATGTGTGTGAAAGCATGAGGACTTCCCATTATTGACATCCAAATGAGCCAAACTTTCTTAAACTCTCCACTTATTTCCACCATTCTTTCGCTACTGTCTGATAATTGCAGCGAGACAGATATACAGTACATATTTAGAAAGAAAAATGAAGGCAGTGTTCCCACCCTCTCTCTCTCTCCACCCTTGTTCTGTCTGTCATAGTTATCTTTGAGAGATTAGACTGGAGACAGTGACAGAAAAGAGAGGGGAAGACGTGTTGCCACTCATCTACTCTCTGCCTCTCTGTGTATGCTTCCTCCTCACCTCCCTCACTCTCCATCTCCTCTTCCTCCTGCCCTGAAGTCATGTTTGAATACTCTCAAACTCCTAATCATCTTTCATTATTCTCTCTATTTTAGCCCCTTTATCTTACAATTGTCTCTACTCCTCTTCTCTGTTTCTCTCTTTGCCTCGATCTCTTACACTGTCTCTCTCTCCCTCTCTCCCTCTCAGAGCTTAGTGTTCAGACAGTGGAATATATGTTGTCTAAATATACTTCCCCACTATCTCTCCGTCTAAACAAACTCCAACAGGGAGAGAGAAAGAGAGAGGCAGTGGGACAGGAAGAGGGGAGGATGGGTGCGCAGAGAGGGGATGAGGCCTGAAAAAAAGGGAATATTCCAGTAAAACAATACCTACACGTGCAGAGCTTACATAACTAGAGAGGTACTGCTGCTCAGAGTGCAGCTTGTTTGGGGGGAAACATTAGCACTAAACTGAATCACTCCTGTGGTTTCTAACCGTAGTGGCAGCTTTAAAGTTTAACTTTACAGTTCCAAACCAAAGGCCACGGCACTTTGCAGTTCATACATAACAGGGCTGTCACCTTGGAGACAAAAAATCAAAATCAAACACTGAGTAGCGAGAGACTACACATTTTAAAATAAATACTTTGTAAAACACATGCAGCGCTGAACAAAGTCCTAAACAGATGAGTGCAGCTGGAGAGGGAGCACACGCACACGCACACACACACACACACACACACACACACACACACACACACACACACACACACACACACACACACACACACACACACACACACACACACACACACACATACACACACACTACGCGCAGCCTCCAGTGTGTTGATGGGAAGTTAGATATGAAGGTTTGGGTTGTAGCCAATGCGACCGGACTGACGTAAACAGTGCGATACAGTTTACTTAGCAGAGTGGAAAAGGATCATCTCCAGCCCAAATCGAGTGTGTCCGACCCAGCTGACGTCATCTGCAAATACCTAACACATACAAGACTGTATCTACTCCCATCAGAGTCCTCAACACAAATTAATGTGACATCTTCCATTTGGCGGCTTATTTTATCCCAAAAATCGCAGAAATGTAACAACTGTGTTTCTAATGCCATAACCACGATTTACTGATGTACCAACCCCCCACCCCCCATACAAGAGAATGTCTGTTTTTCTTCCTGTCCTCTCTCTCTGTTCGACCTTCTCCTTTTCCCAGCGGATCTTAAGGAGGTGCTGTTTGAAAAAAGCTTGCGTGGGGCAGGGGGCAAGGGCGCACAGCAGAAAGAGAGAACTTAAGAGCAGCTCAATTCAGGATGAATACAGTAATCTCCCTCTTTCCCCTCACAAACACACAGAGACAGGGGGGTGGTGGGTTAAAGGAAAGCCCCTGTGTGTGTTTATGCAGACAGCTCGACTCCAGCTGATACTTCTGCTATTGGCTCCTGGTACAGATGTACAGCATACGTTTTTTAGATCGGCCTGCATCCTCAAAGCCTGATACTCCTCTGACAAAACCATAAAATATCAGAACAGCCGTTAAGGTTTACTCCCTCTGTGTTGACCTTTTACACAAATGATAGAAATAAGTTATGAAATCTATCCATTATACATAAACACTTCACAGGGGGGATAGCCTGCTCATACCGGGAGAGAGGCGACCTGAGTACATCCAGGACACTCACATTCGTATAAATAGGAATGCTTTTCAATACCACGTTTCAAAACAAAACAATGTCTACATTTGGCATTATTGAAAGTATCGAACCGATAAAGAACTGCAGATTTTCTACCCAAGGAGGCACAAATGACACAACAGGGAAGAAAATCCGCTGTGTGTTGGAATGTGAATTTTTGTGAACCAGCACTGTGTGCAGGTTGTTAATGCCGTGGTATTGAGTATCTTTATGATAATATTGTATCAAAGTTTAAAATTCTGGTACACTGACAAGCTTTTACTGTAAGAAAAATGTGTCTACCATTAGAGATGACTCTTAAGTATATCTAGGTGGTATTGTTTTCCCCTTGTGTCTGTATGTGTGTGTGTGTGTGTGTGTGTGTGTGTGTGTGTGTGTTTGTTTGTGTGTGTGTGTGTGTGTGTGTGTGTGTGTGTGTGTGTGTGTGTGTGTGTGTGTGTGTGTGTGTGTGTGTGTGTGTGTGTGTGTGTGTGTGTGTCATCAGGGCAAAATGTGGTTCTGGAGACATCTACTGTAATAGGAAACACCACAGAGACGGTTTTGAGGTTTTTGCCAGGGGGTTTATATGTCTATCCAGGTTTTGTCACCGCGATGGTGCAAAATGCAATCACAAAACTTTATAGTTGTGTAGTTGACATCAAAATGAATGCAGAGTTCGAAGATCGGTGTAGTCTGAGCAAGGGCGCCGGAAGTAGGGGGGCAGAAAGTAGGAAAGGGGCCTTAGCGACCCCCCACCACCACATTGCCACGTAATATTACAATATGGTCTCTAGTTTAATTAATTTCTTGGTTCGCCAGCTAATTTATTCACTGGATTACACAAAACAGACATTCCCATCATCTTAATTTATCCAAAACTATCTTCTTGGTTGATTTAGCAGAAAATGTACTCACAAAATATATTGTTACAAAATTGCAATACATCATAATAACCTTTGGCTGTCTAATGTCCAACTTTCTTTATCAGCTACTCACTAACTTTGTCTGCTGTTTTGTGCTGAGCAGGTTATGTACAGTGGCTTTATCTGAGCATGTGCACTGAAAACAACTGCCTGCTGCATCTGGAAACGAGGCAGACAAGATAGGGAAAGTAAGCGTTGCAGGTCGTAAAACAAAAACAATTGGCCGAAAGGCGCCAATATGCTCCTAAGTGCAGAGTCGGGTGATATTTCTCTGTGGGTTCAAAACTATGAGCAGTGTCTTCATGACATCTTGTCTGCGTTACGTGCTCTGCTGTGTTTTTATTTCTGTGTATATTGTGCATATTTGTGCATTAAGACGCAGACAGAATAAAGCCAAAACACTGTATGTGGTCGGTGTTGCGGAACTACTGTAGTGTGTCTGGCTCTACACAGTATGTGTTGAGAAATTTCAGCCAGCTGATACAGTATTCACAAGTGGAAAGACAGATACAAAAACATACATGCACAAACATTTTTCCACATGCTATCTCAGTTCCATTAAGCCATTCATCTACTGTACAAGCATACGTTCCAATAAATACACAGAGACTTATACACTTATGTCTTAGTCTAATGACAAATACTGTTGATAACATCTCACAGCTGTGTTTCTCTCTACTCTCTCTCTCTCTCTCCCTCCTCCAATCTCTCACTCCCAACCCCCCGCATGTTTGCCCTCTTCTTTCTATCAACGCTTCCTTTCTCTGAAATTCCTCAAATATCTGTTAAGTGTTTTCTCTTTCTTTTCCCTCCAGCATTGGAAAGCAAAGATAAACAGCCACAATCTCCACTGCGCTGAACTATTGTACAGTTAACACAAAAGTAAACAAGCTTGCAGACACGCTCACACTTACAGCTCGGAGAAACACACGCACAAGCCACGTTGTTTCCCTTTGTTCCCAGTGGTCATGTGACAAAAACACTTGCATCCCATCACCTCTCACCTCCCCTTCTCTGTGTTTCTCTGTCTGTCTTTATCTCACTCAGTAGGAATCTGTGTGCTTAGTCAGAGCTGGGAGGAGAAACTTGGCAGGAGAGGAAGAGAGATGTTGGACAAACGAGAGGAAAAAGAGTGTTTTTGTGCAAAGAATAAAAGCAAACTGAGTTCCAGTCATTCTCTTTTCCTCTTGACTCTCACCACCCTTGACGCTTCATGTACTGCAGGCCAATGAGAGGAGGGATTGTGGTGGGTTGGGCATGCAGCAAAACGCCTTCCAACACACTAATACCAGAGCAACATATAACTCACTTAATCACACATTTTACTGATGCTTTTTCAACCCTCCCTCCCCTCCCTTCTTTGAGCATTTAATTCTAGCAGTAAGCCTATAATTATCACATTGAACCACTGTGCAGCTAAACTGCCGTGAGTGTGTTAACTCAGTCCTCACCCTCAGTGAAAGGTTCCCAGTTGTAGAGGCGACCCATGAACTCCTGGGTGTTAAAGGCTGCGCACTGCTCTGCCCTGGAGTCCAACGTACCTCCTCCACACACCTGGAGGACAGAAACACAGCGAGAGTTTAACATACAGCGCCACACATTCAACTTTTATGAAATCACCCGGCCATTAAAACAGAGGTTGTTAAGCTCCCACTCTCTGGAGAAGTAAGGGTGGAGTGGACTGTTGTTGAGGAAAAACAGCTAATAAGAAGGGGAAAATTAATTTGAGATCCTATACAGTAGGTAACACGCCATACTGTACCAACACACACACACACACACACACAGCTTTTGGCAGCTCGCGAGTGCATTAGAACCACATGGAAATAATAGATTTTTTGGAAGCGGCTGTTCCCATAAATCCACCATGGTTCTGAGTGCATGACCACAGAATGTGATGTGTGTGTCTGCGTGTGTATTTGTGTATATGAGCACATGTCAAGCTTGTGCTCGTTCAAGCAGAGTCCTTATGGAGCCATATCGTGGAAAGAGTTTTAACATACCTGCACTTAAATGACAGCTGAAACATCAGGCGGACACAACTTTGCTGGTTTATACTCTGACAATAACTCACATTGCCCCAGTCATGTGGGACACACAAAAGCACAGACACACACACTCCATGTTATGCTTCTTTATGCTTCTACTCTGCTACACTTCAGAGGGAAATGTTGTATTTTTAAGCCATGTCAATCTGCCCACTTCTTTGGTCCAGACTGAAATATCTCAACAACTATTAGGTTGATTGCCTTTAAATTTGTTACAGATACTCATGTTCCCCAGATGATGAATCCTCATCAGATCAATAAACCACATAAACCTTTTCTGAAAAAGGGTCCAATGTTCCCCAGTCACAAACAAAGCGGGTAACATAGGACCTTTTTTGGGAAAAGGGTCCTATGTCACATACAATGCGGGGAACATAGGGACCTGGGAACATAGGAAACGGGGAACATAGGTATGCTCCCCTAGCAGCCAGTTAGCTAAACTTATCATCAAAACTGCAAACAGGATGAAAAGCAAGCTCTGTCCGAAGGTAACAAAATCTACCTACAGCACTTCTACAGTTCAATAATTAACACCATAAAGGTGCCCGTAGCCTAGGTGCTTCTGGTCTTTGTGCTAAGCTAAGCTAACTGATAGCGTTAGCTTCATATTCAAATGACCGATTGGCCTATGAGTGGTGACTGAGCGTATTTCCCAAAGTGAATCAAGTTCATCGTTGCATCTAGACATTTCTACTAGAACATGTTTACTCTCTAAACACAGGTGTGCAGCATAATGACTCTCACACACACACACACACACACACACACACACACACACACACACACACACGCGCGCGCACGCACGTAACGTGACTCGCGAGGAGATTGCATTGCACACACAAAATTAATATGACTCGCATGGGCAACAATTCATATTTCAGGATACCATAGATATCGTAGCTTCTACAACTCTTAGAGTTTATGAAACCGTGATGGTATGTAACCGTGGTAACCGTTATGGCAAAATCTGTTAACCCCGACATCCCTACATTGTTTTTAGTATAGTCGGCTACAAGTATAAATTTGAATGTAGGATATTGCTTATAATGGACAGGTTTTTTTTAGATTTATGTACTTTTACATAATTAAAGGATATGAACCCTTCTTCAAATGCTACACACACACACGCACACACACACACACACACACACACACACACACACACACACACACACACACACACACACAAAACCCACTAAGTGTACAGCACTGTGATATACAGCTGGCTCAAACTCAAATGCATTCTCACATGCAACACACAGAGCTCTCAGATTTCCTTACAACTCTAATCTCTTTCAGACCCACAATCATCTTGTCTTTCACTCCTCTCATTCTTTGATTCGTTCCTCTTTCTTTTGTTTTTTTTTGTGGATCTCTCTCCATTCACACAGCTGTCACAAACAGCTGGAAAGTTCCAAGTCACTCATTTGGGGAGACAAGAGCCAGGGAGGAGTCGATTGTACAGACACACACACACACACACACACACACACACACACACACACACACATACTCAGTCACAGATCAATGGTTCCCATGTGAACCAGCCTCTGTGACAAAGTGTAACTAAAAGTCTCACATGGATAAACCGTCAAAGCATGCTCTCATTGACACTGGCCTTTCTGGATTTCACACTTTCACTGTGTTGTGTAAATGTGAGTAAAGGAATGTACATCACTCTCTGTCACAAGGCACTCATAGGGATCATCTGTTACTTCTCTTCTAGTTGAGTGTGAAACCAGCTCATGAAACTTTACGCGGTACACTCCATCACAGTTTCACACTGCTGAAACAGACTTATTTATGTGTTATTTATGGACAATATGTTATAGTGTGGTTTAGGCCTCTTATACAGGCGTGAGTGTTTGAGCAACATCCACTGAATACATATGTACTATGTACATTATACATAAATAAAGGCAGCACTTGAGGGTCAGTGTACATATGTGACCTGAGGTTTTTAAGTAAGCGTGTAAATCTGCCTGGATGTGTGTGAAATGCGGTTGGTAATGGGTGTAAATATTTCTGCAGGACATAAACATGTCTGGCCCCATTTCAAACTGGACAGTTTCTGTGTATATGGGTTCCTGTAAGACCATAAACAATGACTGGACAACAATCCCAAAGACACAAACAAGCAGGGCTCCACACTAACAGTTGCCAGGTGGCCATTGGCAATCAATTCTTGGCCTTTGGTTTCCACCATTTGAACCCATTTTTTAAAGTCTCCCTCCACTCAAACATATATTTTCTTCATGTTCCTTAAGGTGAATGTTTCAGCATCACTGTGCAAAATGTTGTATGTGCAGTTTCAACTTATACAAGTGTGATGGAGAAAGTCGTAAGTGCACAAACACTGGGAATTAGCTCTCAGTGAAGTAGGAGAGAAGAGTAGATAGACCTTTTAATGAGGTAGAAGGAGTAGATACCTTTTTAAAGATTTCAATGTGGAAATGTTTCTTTTTTTGTGGAAAAAACATACCAGATACAGTACACATCACTGTTCCACATAGACTATTTATATATGTCTATATAGCTGTTACATTACAGTCAGAACTGGAACCAGACTGCATGTGACAACCCTCTGTACATGCATTTCCTTGCATGTGCAAAGGCAACTGCTTTAGCGACAACAGCGAAGCAATTTAAGTTGTTTGACTGTGGGGTGAGAAGTTCAACTAAACCGTCAACATCCCGAACACACGTGCAAAATAATTTAACTGCTGAAAAAACAGATGAATGAAAAACAAAAAGGAAATGTGTACATTTTTGGGTCGCTTCATGTCACAGTTTCATTATTAGGTAGACATTAAACTGCATAGTATCTCAAAATGTAAGTTGACTAAAAATGTCAACCTTTTTTACAGTTTTTCGGCAACAAAAAGCTTGTGCCTGGCAACCATTTTTAAAAGTTAGTGTTGAGGCCTGTCAGGGATGGAGTGTATGCAGCTACAGGATGATACAGTACAGAAAAAAACAAAGAGAAAGCGCTCCCATAAAAGACAAAAAGAAGGAATGTAAAATGAAAAGAGGAATGTAAGTAAAAGTCAAGTGTGTTGCATTCATGCGTTGGTGATTGTATGAGTGCTACAGGGCGAGTGGATTCTCTTCCCAAAAGAGAGTTTAGGGTGTGTAAAAACATCGGGAGGCTAATGGACTGAATGGAGGACGGAGGGAGGGGGGAAAAAACTGGTGTTTCATGGCTCTGGAGGAAAAGTGTGTTATTGTAAGGACTTGTATACTTTAGTGTTCCCTCATTAACTGGGTTGAGTGCAGAGTTAGGGGGGTCTCCCTGTAACCGTGAACAGAACGAGTGGTGACAGGATGAGAGGGTGAAAGGGAGGGTGGCAGTTATTGAATGGGCCGAGGGGAAAGAAAAGAAGTAAAGAGAGCCATGGCTTTTACAGAAGCAAAATACTTAAAGACAGGGTGATGGAAGGTGGTGTGTGGTGAGGGAAAGGCAGCGAGGATGAGTCTGGGCCTGTGGATGAAATCAAAACACTCAAACCACAAGTCATCAGAACCGTGTTTTAACAATGTTTTTAAACAAGTTTGTTGCTTCAGTTTATGAAGCTGTGTAGCAACTAACAGCACAGTAAGTCAGCCTACATAACACTGGAAGATTTCTAAGAATTGGAAATATCTCTTGGAACTCTGATTCAATAAGACAATTGTTATTATTTTGGCCTTTAACCTTTATTTTTGTCACTGGAGATATAAACAGGAAATGAGGGAAGATAGACTGAAATCGCTGATTTGGATCTTAATCACTAAAGCCTTATTCTCACATGACCTCGTGATTTAACCCCTTTTAACCCCTTAAATTACACATATGGCAGATTTGCACAGGATAAAGCTCACAGACGAGTACTAGAGGTCCCCAGGAAATACTATTCCAGTGTGAAAAGGGTTTAAATCACTAAAGTTGTCATTATTTTTTACTTTGCATTGATAAAGCTGTCATGTAATATAGCCACAGCACATACTTCCAGATTTAAATCCAAATCTTGCTAATTCTTTCACATTTGAATTGTGTACAGCTGCTTGTGTTTAGACTAGTTTTAACATTTGAGAACTTCAGCTTCTTTTGTTAAATACATTTTTTCTTTGTTGAAAAACATGTTCATATTTCAAGTGTGGCACTTAGAAAGGATTGTTTTGAGGTATACCTAGCCTTATTTAAACAGTAAATAATTAAATGAATGTTTACTAATAGAATTGAATGGCTTACTAATACTTTTCATTTCTTTTTGGTTAATATTGATTAGAGGAAAATAACTACAGCCTCTTCCAACGTGGGACTTGTTTTTTCTATTTCTGGTTATCATTTGCACTCCACATGGCAATTAATCAGTTATGATAAGGTTAGGCTCACTGAAGTAATGACTGAGGCCTAGAAAAACTGCGACTCCATTACTAAAAGGAAGTCTGATGGGGCAAGAAACACGAGTGGTCAGACAGGATGTAAACAAGCAGTTAAGCCGGATTAAACTAAACCACTTTAGAGGTAAAACCAAAAGTGAGTGTAAACAAAACACTAATAATAATCCCTTATTGCACAGACCCAATTTGTATAAAACAGTGAATTATTTTTTTTTTTAATGCTATGACTTCTCACTCACTAATATCACAAATTATTCTTTGAATACAATTACAGTATTTCTTTATCGGTAAGAAAACATGTAAGAAGCATGAAGTGTAAGGTATGAAAACTCACTGCTACTGTCTGACAAGGCGAAAACGTGAAAGATGGATAGCAGGGTGAAAGAGAGCAGGTGAAAGAAGAGTGAATACAGCTGAAAGAGAGACAGACAGTCAGTGTTTTTGTATGGGAGCTGTGAAAGTTACAGATGTGTTTTACAGCCAGGGAGGGGGCAGGAGAGAAAGGGTCTGTGGGCAGTATATATAGGAGCATGTGAAGGAGCAGGAGGGGATTACTGCCTGAGGGCTAAACGCTTTGTACTGTGTGCACACACGCAAAAGTGCCACACACACAGCAGCCAATCCTGGTCACACATAACACTCCAGCGTGAAACACAAACACGAACCCAGACAAGACTAATGAGTTTTGAGGAGGAACAGATTACGAGGAAAGCGGGAACCTTTCACCGCATGTGTGTTTCCGTAGGGGAAAGCCCAGGTGACACGTCGTCATTCCCCATGCAGGTCTCTGCCTGCACAGCTGGCCGTATCGCCTCAATTCCTCAAGGTTAAGGCTGGCCGGTCATTCCTTAAGCATTACTGCGACATTACACAGACAAAACAACTGACCGTTGGCCTCTGCAGCCATAAATCAACACACTCCACCCGTCAGGATGAATCACTGCATACATGCACACAAATCCCTGACATATGTTAATATGTGTGCGTATGTGTTTGTCCTCGGCGATTAACATTCTCCGGCTAATCTTGTGACCGTGGCTGTGTGTCGGCGCTTTGCAGGACACCACCTAACTCTCAGCCTTGACCCCGAGGCGGGGGGTTTGGTGGGGGTGGGGGTGTC